>NC_057804.1:337036367-337048436 GCF_018294505.1 Triticum aestivum
GCACGAAGAGCAGATCGAGGCGAAGCACACGAGCAGTTTACCCAGCTTCGGAGCTCTCCGGAGAGATAATACTCCTACTGCTGCTTGTCTGATTGTATTGTGTTCTTGCTCGAGAGAGCTAAGTGTTTTTCTGGGTTCGAACCCCCTCTACGTTGCGCATGGGCCTCCTTTTATATGTTCAAGGGGTCACCGACAGGTGGCAATGCAGACGAGGGTAAAAATGGAAAAGAAGTTGCGGTTGGCACAACCACCTACACAGTGCATCCTACCTAACCCTGACGGCAGGGGACAAAGGCATTAAATGCCCGTCTGCGTCGCCCAAACAGTGTAAAAAGGGACCGTCAGGGGCGCCACCGCTCACCACGATGGCAATCTTGTCAGCTTCGCATGCCACCGCGCACCGCTGGCTGCACAGCCTCTCGCCACGCGCGCCTGGAAAGGCCCCAGAGCGACACGTTGGTGGATGTGCTGGAGCATGGGTACAGAGTGGTAGCCTGCCGCGGCAAGCGCCTTGCCGCGGCTGTTGTCTTGTCGCGCCCGGAAGCTTGTCGCTCACCGGGCCTTGCCGGGACGCGCAGCGCGTCACGGCAAGTTCCTTGAAATGCCTTGATTGGCCTTCCCGGCAAGCTTCTCTTGCCGGGGCCTTGTCTCCTGAGCTTAAATACTTTTTCTTGAATGGCTCCAAGGGAACCACGGAGGGCCTCGGCGGTCATCCGGCAAGCCTTGCCGCGGGGCACTGCAACTGCCCGTGCACAAGTTCGGGAGACTAGGGTACCCCTACTCTAGTACACCGACAGGAGCCCCCGGGCCTGGGCCACACACGGTGCCGAGCGCTGTTGGGCCAGGCCCAAAACAGGGCACGGGCACACGCGGCCTAGATTACGCCGTATCTTACTCCGTATCCACCACGCCCTCTCCAACGACACGCGTCAAATGCCGCATCGTGGGAGAGATCGTGGGTGGTTTCTTTATTCGGAAGGGCGAAACGTCCACCCCCTCCCTCTTTATAAGCAGGGGAAACAGGGGCAGTTTGCCTACTTCGCCGGTTGCTACTTCATTCTCGAAAATCTCTGCCGCTCCCCCCTTCTTCCCGAAGCCAAAAGAGAGCAGCGCTCCACCCCCCATTGCCACCAGCCCCACCGACGCCGCTGATCTCCCCCGCCACCTCCGCCATGGCTCCGAAAGCCGACAAGGGGAAGGGCGTGAAATTGGCCGAGGTGCAGCGGCTCGCGGCGCTACGAAAGGAGCGGGCCATTTCCCCCCCTCAGCTTGACGCGAAGGAGCTGAGGGAGTACTACTACCTCTTCTGGTCGACGGAGACGTGAGCGCATCTGCGCACGAAGGTACTCTCGGCCAGCGCTTCGAGATTGGCTCTGAACGGGTACCCCTTCTTCGCGTTATTCTTCTACTGCGGGCTCTGCCCGCCCTTCTCTGAATTCTTCTGCGATATCATGAACACCTATGGGTTCCGCCTTCTAGATTTCACCCCCAATGCCGTTCTGACCATGGCAGTTTTCGCACATCTTTGCGAAAACTTTGTCGGAGTCCACCCAAACATAGCCCTTTTCCGCCACTTCTTCATGCCTCGAGTCGAGAGCGGAGAGCCCCTTGCCGGAGGAATCGCTTGGATCTCGAGGGTCGGCAAGAAGGAAGCCTATCTGGAGGGAGAGCTCCGCAGCAAATGGGAGGAGTGGAGAGCATACTGGTGATGGGTCGTCGAGGAGAACCCGCAGCCGTTCACTGCCCTGCGCCAAGCCCCAATAGTACGCGGCAACGATTGGAACAACGTGGCCCCGGAAGACGACAGGCTCAAAATCACCGTCACCCGGATCCTACGCCTTAGGCTTGCCGGGCTCACTGTAGGCGCAGTTGGCGCAGATTTCCTTCGCCGCCGCATCGCCCCCCTGCAGGAGAGGGGGAGACCCGCCTGGGAGTTCCAAAACTCAGCAGATATCATGAGGCTGCGCCCAGGCCTCAACTTCAACTTCACTGTTCTGGAGCTGGACGCGATGCTCCTGGAGCTGTTCAAGCGCGATCCCCAGCATCCGTTCATATTGCCGCGGGATGTCGTTCCGCTGTGCAATAATTCTTCGCTCGACCACATCCGCGCAATGATGCCGTTGTGTGACTCTCACGGAATCGTTCCAACCTGGCAAGAGCCGGCAGACGCCATCGTGCAGGAGTTCTTTGATGGCTTGGTAGAAGTGCCGGTCCGCGCCGACGAGCAGAAGAGCCTCACCCGTGACACCACCGATGTAGAGATGCAGCGCATCGCCACCAGGCTGGAAGAGGCGGCAGCAGCTGCTGCCGTGGGTGTATTTGGATTCACCGTGGAGGAGGTGGAGGCAGCGGAGGCGGCAAGCCTTGCTGAGCGTGAGGAGTTTGCCGGCGAGGAAGATCTTGCCGGCCCTGAAGCTGAGCCGAGCGAGCCCGGCGAGGAAGAGCCCGAACCTTCAGACAGCTTGCCACAGGTGGAGCCCCCGGCCCCGGCAAGGAGGCGTCTCCGCAAGGCCGGGGACGCAGCGGGGCGGCAGACGAGCCAACAGCCGCCGAGCCGTGCGACACGCTCTACCATGGCAAGCACTGTTGCCGCGGGAGCGCCTCACGCCGCTGCGGCAACTGGAGCGGGGTCTTCCCGGTCCACCGCCACTGCTCCTGCCAAGCGGGCGAGGGAGCCTACTCCTCCGCCTCGTCGCACCGGAGGCGAGCCGAACTTCAATCTCTCCGCGCTCAGCTCTGACGAGGAGGAAGAAGGGTAAGATCCCTTGCCGTTCTTGTTGTTCTTCGATCTTTGTTGGCTTTCGTCTTGTATCTGACTTGCTTCGATCTGAATCCATTCCTTTTCAGGGCGCTGGCCCAGAGAGCGGCGAAGAGAGCCAAGGCCCCGGTGATTGTCATCGAAGATGATCCCACCGTGTCAGCAGGGGGTGTGTTTGAGACCACCTTGACGGACCCAGCAACTACTCCCCAAAGCAGCCCCCAGCGCAGCCCCCAGCGTAAGTTTATAGTTTACTTCCTACCGTCAGGCGCGCATGGGTGCTTTTTTCTCTACTGATATCTTGACTGTTGGATTTGTGTAGGAGCAGAACAGCCTCACCAGGAATGCCCAGAAGTTGCTCCCAAAGTGCCATCTGCTTCGACTACGCCGCCAAGGGAGGAGTCCCCGACAAGGGAGCGCTCTCCGGCAAGGGAGAACTCTCCGGCAAGGGACAGTTCTCCGGCAAGAGACGGCACCAGTGATCCTCCAGTGGTTGAGACCGCGACCACAGATCCTAGCACAGGTAATTTTCTTGCCTAAAAACTTCCCTTGGGATCTTCTTCTTCTAATTTTATTCTTGTATATTTGCTTGACTTCTCTCCCCTTTCCGTTCGTCAGATCCCCCTGCCACGGAGCCGATGGAGACCGAGGACGCCGGCGAGGAGGGCGCACGTGGCAGTGCCGACGACGCCGCGGCCACCGAAGAAGAGGCCAGTGCTGATGATCCCACCGGCGAAGAGGCCACCAAGGCTGCCGCCGCAGAAGCAGCCGAGGGATCCGGCGATCGCACTGACGGCCCCGAGGACGCAGGAGCGCCAGGCGCTACGCCGACCGCCGATCCCTCCGCCGATGCTGCAGCTCCAGTCTCCGAAGAGCCCCACTCCGCCGCCTACTTGAAGGCCGGCGACGGTATCTTCATCAAGCTGCCCTGGGCGTCAAGCTCCAGGGTGCCGGTCGAGGGAGAAACCTTGGATGGAGAGGTGCTCGCCTCCGTGGGGTTGATGGTAGTCGACGCGCCAAGCAGCAGCAGCGACGAGCCTGAAGAGGAGCGGCTGCTGCGGAAGCTGACGTCGCTCTACCGTGCCCGACAAGCCAAGCTGGCCTCCCGAGAAGCGCTTGTCGCGAAGGCGGGAGTTGATATTGAGAAGAGCGCGGAGGAGCTCCGGGGTCTCAGGCAGGAGGCTCTCCGGTCCCTGGCGGAGGAGCGGGAGCAACTTCTCGAGGAGCGGAAAGCCTTCCTCCTCGAGAAGGCTGAAGCCGAAGAGAAGCAACGGCTTGTCGCTGAAAATTTATTTGCGCAAGAAGGAGAGTTGGCTCAGTGCAAGGTGAACCTTGACGGCCACGAGGAGGAACTTGCTGCGCGGGAGCAAGCAATTAGCGGGGCTGTCAAGGAAGCGAGGGATGCTGCCGAAGCTGCCAAGGCCGCCAAGAAGGAGCTGGAGACGAAGGTAGCGCAGCTGGAGGCTGATCTCCGGGCGAGCGGCGAGGAGCTTGCCGCGCTCAAGCGTGAGCGCGAGAAGGAAGCTGCCGCTCATGGTGAGCTGCAAGGCCTTCTCGCAGAGAGGAGCAAGGAGCTCAGCGCCGCCAAAGATTCCAATGCGGATCTCGACTTGAAGCTGGCCACCTTGACTCAGACGCTGGATGACGCCAGGGAGCGGGAGGTGGCCTTGTCGGAGAAGATCAAGGCCGACGAGGCACTGCTGGCAAATGCTGCTGCCGCCCACGACGCCTTCAGGGAGACTGTGGAGCACTGGACCGAGGGTCTGGTGAATATTGTCGCCGCCATCGACGGGGAGCTGGCGCAGCTGGGGATGGAGGAACTCGGGTACTCCTCCGACGAGCACCTCCAACCCAGCGCCAAGCTCGGCCTGTTCTTCAAGGGCGTGGCGACGGCCCTCCAGCGACTCCGGGAGAAGATCCCAAAGCAGCTGGCCGATGAGTCGCGCAGGATCTGCGCGGGGGTTCTTCAGAAGGTGCTGGTGAAGGTGGCCTTCCGCAATCCAGGCCTCAACCTCACCAACGTCCTCAAATCCTTGCCGCCGGATGCTGATCTAGATGCGCTCAAGGCCCTTGTCGCACCCATTGTGGACAAGGTGAGCGAGATCAAGAGGGTTGAGGGCAATCGCGTAGATTAGGCCGCCCGTTTAATCTTTGTCGCTGCTGGTCATGTTACAAGAACATCTATTAGAGCCGTGACAAGCTATCTTGTAATATAACTCTATTTTGGGTAGAGATTTGCTATGTTATTCCTTTTCCTTGATTCCTTCCTTTGTATGTTTTTACCCTACGCTTTTAGGGAACTTGTCGGTGCAGGCACCTGGGCCGCGAGCGCTGAGTGCGGGACGTCGACAGCCTGCTGGCGGTGCTGCTTCCGACAAGAAACCCTGTCGCAACTAGTCGCAGCTCACTTAAATTGTTGAGCGGACTCGAAACAAAGTAAGGGCGCAACTAGCTACGAGTTGGTTCCTTCGCGCACAGGTTTTCCATACAAGTACGGTCGTTCGAGGAGATAACTTAAAAATTTAAAACTGATTGCTCAAACTTTGGCAACTTAGCTTTTCTGTCGTTTGCTTCCCAGTAAGGCGAAACTTCCTTGAACGAGGCCTGGTCCGCACCATTATCTTCTTCATTCCCCCCGGCAAACTTGTGTGCGAGGGAACCTTCCTTTCCTTTTTGAGAAAAAGAAAGAAGAGAAAATAAAGGCATGGAGCCTTATAGCTCGTTATTGCTTACCGGGGGTAGGTGCTGCACAAAGTGTCAGATAACGCATGCAAACATAAAGTAAAAAGCATGAAATTGACAAGATGTGTGGAGCACATGAGCTTTACTTATGCACGGGATCTGCGCCCGGCTTTGTACAAAGGATTACATGCAACATCGGCAAGACTTGTACAAAAGGTGGTTGCCGGAACGGATTCCGGCAACCGCGCCCTACGGGTAAAACTTACGAAGATGCTCAATGTTCCAGGAGTTGCTCACTGGTATGCCATCTTCGGTCTCAAGGCGGACAGCACTAGGCCTAGTGACTCGTTTCACCCGATAAGGGCCTTCCCACTTCGGCGTCAACTTGTTGGAATTCTTGGCGGACTGAACGCGCCGAAGAACAAGGTCGCCTTCCTTGAAACTTCTGGCGTTAGCTTTGCGGCTATGGTAGCGGCGCAAATCTTGCTGGTATCGAGCAGCTCGTACAGCAGCCTGAAGACGGTCCTCCTCAAGGAGCAGCGCGTCATCTTGTCGTAGCTGCTCTTGCTCAAGCTCATCATAAGCGAGCACTCGAGGTGACCCGTATACGAGTTCCATGGGGAGAACTGCCTCTGCTCCATAGACTAGAGCGAAAGGTGTCTGGCCAGTGGCTCGATTTGGCGTCGTCCTGATCGACCAAAGAACCACCGGCAGCTCCTCAATCCAGTTCCTTCCGCACTTGTGCAGCCTGTCGAAAGTTCTGGTCTTGAGCCCGCGCAGCACTTCAGCATTTGCCCTCTCCGCTTGACCGTTGCTTCTTGGATGAGCAACAAAAGTGAAGCAGACCTTGGCGCCAAGATCCTGGACGTACTACATGAAGGTGCGGCTTGTAAATTGCGTGCCGTTGTCGGTGATGATCCTGTTAGGGATCCCAAAACGGCAAACAATCGACCTGAAGAACTTGACTGCTGACTGTGCTGTCACCTTCCTCACTGTTTCCACTTCTGGCCACTTTGTGAACTTGTAGATTGCAATGTACAAGTACTCAAAGCCCCCGACAGCTCGGGGGAAGGGGCCGAGGATATCGAGCCCCCAGACCGAAAATGGCCAGGATAAAGGGATCGTCTGGAGAGCTTGAGCTGGCTGGTGTATCTGCTTGGAATGGAACTGGCACGCTTCACACTTGGTTACTTGTGCAGTTGCATCCTGGAGGGCTGTCGGCCAAAAGAAACCTTGCCGGAACGCTTTGCCGGCAAGTGCTCTTGCACCAATGTGGTGACCACATATGCCTCCATGTATCTCTGCCAACAGCTTTTGTCCGTCTTCCCGGTGAATACACTTCAATTTCACACCGTTGAGTCTTCTTCTGTATAGTGTGTTGTCGACAAACTGGTACATACTTGACTGCCGGGCTACTCTTTCCGCTTCTTCTTGCTCTTCGGGAAGTTCTCCTGTCTAAAGGAAATGGACAATCTGCTGTGCCCATGCTGGAGCTTGTGGCTCGACAACAAGGACTAAAGGAACATCTGCTGCTGCGGGAACATCCGCTTCTACGGCAAGAACTTGTGGCTCTGCCGGAGCTTGATGTTCCCCGGCAAGCTTGCCAGAGCAAAACTTGTCGGGAGCGTCTGCTTCAATGGAACAAACCCTAAGGTTTTCCGGAGCAGACTGCTCCTCAGCACTCTTGGTGTTGATCCTGAGGAACTTCTTGGCGGCGGCTTCGGGAAGCTCTGCCGGAAAATAGTCACCAGAAAACAACTTCCTCTTCTTGCTCTGTCCAGTTGATGGCGTTACGGATGGTTGAGTCAGCTTGAGCACAAAGATCCCTGGTTCCATAGGTAACTTAAGTGCGGCGCACTTTGACAGGCCGTCGGCAATGTCGTTCTAAGCTCTTGGAACATGCTCCATCTGCAGGCTGTCAAAGTGCTCTTCTAGCTTTCTCACTTCATCAACGTATGCTTCCATCAACGGACTATGATAACTCTTGTTCACTTGGCGGACGACAAGCTGTGAGTCACCCCTGACAATGAGCTTCTTCATCCCAAGGTCTGCTGCCATCCTGAGGCCGGCAAGCAAACCTTCATACTCTGTAGTATTGTTCGTTGCTTGCTCCTTGGGAAAGTGCATCTGGACTACGTACTTGAGATGCTCTCCGGTGGGTGCGACAAGTAGCACGCCAGCACCGGCGCCTTGCAGCGAGAAGGCACCATCAAAGTACATCAGCCACTCTTTGCTTGCTTCCTTGACGGGGATGCTCGTCTCTGGAATTTCTTCATCTGGTGTTGGCGTCCACTCTGCTATGAACTCTGCCAATGCTCTGCTTTGGATAGTTGAAGTGCTCTCAAACTTGAGGCCAAAGCTTGACAGTTCTAGTGCCCACTCGACAATCCTGCCTGTTGCTTCTGGATTTTGCAGTATCCTCTTCAACGGAAAGCGAGTGACAACTGTGATCTCATGTGCTTGGAAGTAATGGCGCAGCTTTCTCGAGGCCATGAGGAGGCCGAAAAGCAATTTCTGCACACTAGAGTACCTTGACCTAGCCCCCTGCAGAAGGGAACTGACAAAGTAAACTGGGCGCTGCACCATTCTCTTCTGCATCTTCTCATGCTCCTGTGCAGATCCATCCTTGTCGGGACCAGAGCTTGCCGGTGAAGTCCCCTGCTTGTCGCTAGATGTGTCTGCCGTGGTTGCTGGCTCATCATCCGCCTCCCTCTCCGCTACTAACGCAGCACTAACCACTTGATTGGTTGCCGCTATATATAACAACAACTTCTCTTGTGGCTTAGGTGCGACAAGTGTTGGAGTGGAGGACAGGTATCTCTTCAAGTCCCGCAGCGCAGCCTCCGCTTCCGGAGTCCATTTCATTGGACCCGCCTTTTTCAAAATTTTGAAAAATGGCAGGGCGCGCTCAGCAGACCTAGAGATAAACCTGCTGAGAGCAGCTACGCAACCGGCAAGTCTTCGTACATCCTTGACGCGCTTTGGCGCTTCAATCTGCTCAATGGCCTTGATCTTGTCGGGATTGGCCTCAATTCCGCGTTGAGACACAAAGAACCCGAGAAGCTTGCCGGAGGGGACTCCAAACACGCACTTCTCGGGGTTGAGCTTGAGGTTGATCTTGCGTAGATTTGCAAAGGTTTCGTCTAAATCTTGAATTAGGGTCGCTTTGTCCTTGCTCTTGACCACTATGTCATCCATGTAGGCTTCCACATTTCTGTGCATTTGCGGTTCAAAAGCGTCATGGATTACCCTTGCAAATGTTGAACCAGCATTCTTCAAACCGAAAGGCATCCGTACGAAACAGTATGTGCCACATGGGGTAATGAATGCGGTCTTCTCCTCATCCTCTTCTGCCATGAAGATCTGATGATATCCTGAGTATGCATCAAGAAATGAAAGCAAGTCACATCCGGCCGTGGAGTCAACAATCTGGTCGATGCGCGGCAAGGGAAATGGGTCTTTGGGACAAGCTTTATTGACATCGGTAAAGTCGATACAAAGCCTCCATTTCCCGTTTGCCTTGCGCACGACTACAGGATTGGCCAACCACGTAGGATGGAGCACTCCTCTAACAAGGCCTGCTGCTTCCAATTTCTTGATCTCTTCTGCAATGAATTCTTGGCGCTCCAATGCCTGTTTCCTGACTTTCTGCTTGACGGGCCACGCATGAGGACAGACGGCAAGATGGTGCTCGATTACTTTCCTGGGAACACCGGGGATGTCAGACGGTTGCCATGCAAACACGTCGACGTTCGCCCGCAGGAAAGCAACGAGCGCGCTTTCCTATTTAGGGTCGAGAGTGGCACTGATGGTGAAGGTACCACCAGTGCCGTCCTCCTTGGCGGACACCTTCTTGGTCTCTGGTGGAGCTGCCATTGTCTTCTTACACTTGCCGGTGGAGCTGGAGGGTGCGTCCTCGAGTGGGCATCAGAGCTCTTGCCGTACTTGGTCTTCTTCTTCCCCCCGGGAGCTTCAGCGGCAAGTGAGTTCCGATCTGTTGCGGCTGCTACTTCCCGGTAAATCTTGTCGGCGCAGATAAGAGCATCCTTCTTGTCGCCAGGGACAGAGATAACACTTATCGGGCCTGGCATCTTCAGTACGTTGTATGCATAGTGAGAGGCTGCCATGAACTTGGCAAGTGCTGGATGGCCGAGTATCCCATTGTAAGGCAATGGAAAATCAGCAACATCAAAAGTGACCCTCTCAGTCCTGAAGTTCAGCTTGCTGCCAAATGTCACTGGCAATGTGATCTTTCCCTTCGGCTTGCTCCTTCCCGGATTGATTCCTTGGAATGTGCCAGTCTCTTCGAGCTCGCCATCAGGGATCTGGAGTTTCTGGAGTACCGCGGAGGAGATCGAGTTCAAGCCGGCCCCGCCGTCAACTAGCATCTTAGTGACCTTGAGGTTGCGGATAGTTGGTGAAACCAACATCGGCAAGCACCCGACCGCAGTTATGCGATCAGGCTGATCCTCAATATCAAAGATGATAGGCATGCTGGACCATTTCAGAGGCTTGCGTGACTCGATGGGTGGTTCTGCCGCATTGACTTCCCGCACCCATTGCTTGAGCTAGCGGTGTGAAGTATGCAGAGAAGCACCGCCGTCAACGCACAGGACCTCTGTGGCTTTCTAGAACTCCTGCTCGCTGGTCTCGTCTTCATCCATATCTTCATCGTCCTCATCATCTTCATCCTTGTCGCGGCCGCGGGGAGGTCTGTCTCCTTGCCGCTGCTTGGCCTTGCCGCGGCGTCCTCCTCGGCCGGGACGTTTCTTGCCAGCTCCTCTAGCACCTTCCTGGGCTTTCTCCTTGTCGCGCCGCTCGTATTCAGCCTTTTGTTGCTCAACAAGCTGCTCGACCTTCTTGCAGCTCTGGAGGTCATGGCCCTTGGTGCGGTGGATCTTGCAATACTGCTTGTTGGTGCTGTCCTGCTTGTCGGCGACCGCCACAGCTGCAGCAACCTCCTTGCCAGAGCTACCAGCTTCGGCTTTCTTGCCGAACTGTTCAACAACTAGCACATCTTTGCCTTTCTTCTTCCTGTTGTTCCGCCGCCGGTTCTTCCTTGCCGGGGCAGTCTCCTCACTATCAGATCCTCCTGCTCTTGTGTTCTCTCCGGGGAGTTTCCTCCCTTCCTCAGCACGTGCACACTTGTCAGCCAGGGCATATAGCTCACTGACGTCTCTGATCTTGTACATCGCCATCTCCTCCCGCATCCTGCGGTTCCGCACGTTCTGATGGAACGTGCTGATCACCGCGGCAGGGTGGATGTCTGGGATGTTGTGCTGTACGCGGCTGAATCTTTGAATGTACTTGCGCAGGGGCTCTCCTTCCTTCTGGGCGAGCAGATGAAGATCGCTCTCTTGGCCATGAGGCTTGTGGCCGCCTGTAAAGGCGCCGACAAACTGATGGCACAGATCAGCCCAGGAGGATATGGAGTTGTCCGGCAAGTGCATGAGCCAGGATCTGACATTGGGCTTGAGCACCAGCGGGAAGTAGTTGGCAAGGATCTTGTCGTCCCGCCCCCCCAGCAGCTTGCACCGCGATGGTGTAGATGCTGAGGAACTCCGACGGATGTGACTTGCCATCGTACTTCTCTGGTACATCTGGCTTGAAATTCTTCGTGCTGGGCCACTGGACTTGCCGCAGCTCACGAGTGAACGCAGCGCAACCTACCGTGTACGGCAAGTCGCCTGGTTCCCCTGGCGCATGCACGTCAACAGAGGGCCCAGCGTGCTTGTCGGATTGACGTCGCGCTTCTCTTCGGCGCTCGATGCGAGTACGAGCGTCTTCTTGCTGTCATTCGTGAAGAACTTGGCGCTGATCGCGACGAGCTCGTGGATCTGACGATGCGGTGGAGTCGCTGTCGAGGTGGATCCGACGAGTCGGCGATCTTGGCCTTCAGGATGGAGAGCGCATGGTGGTTGCACCCCCACCGGTTTCGTCGCCACCGGCTCGTGCCTGGCAGTCCTGCCGTGGACGCGATGCAGTTGGCTGCCGCAGAGTGTCACCGTTTGCGAAGCCGATGAGACTCTGAATGGTGGCCCTCCATTGGTCGATCTTGTCTTCCGCTGGAGGGTAATCCAGGAGCAACTGAGCTCGCGCCAAAGCTTCTGCTGGAGTGGTGGGCGGCAGTGGCGAACGGTGCGAGGAGCGGGATATGCTCGGGCTTCTAACTATGTTAGAAGGAGCAGCATCCCGTCCAGGCGACCGTGTCTCGCTCGTGCCGGCACGTTGGCGTGCATGCTGGTCTTGAGCACCCCGAGATCCACCAGCTTGATCTTGTCCCAACGAACGTATGGTACTGCGAATACCATGATGATGCCGGTCCTGCGCCTCCTGAGATGGGCGCGGGACATGTACGGACGCCGAGGTCTGTGCAGCCTTGTCCTTGGACCTGGCAGCATCATGAGCTTCCTCGTTGACGTTCGTTCTTCCGCCGGCGCCTACTCCACCACACGTTTGCTCCGGCGGTGGTGGAAGTGACGTGGACGGAGCAGCTGCCGCCGAAGTCTTCTTCTTTGGTGGCATGTCGATGAAGAAAATGAAGATCTATATCGTGTGAATGCCGGATCAGGTTCACGCAATCTCGATGTCCCCTACCTGGCGCGCCAAAGATGTCGGGGAAACTGATC